>NW_025534261.1:0-32500 GCF_020615455.1 Coregonus clupeaformis
TGTCTACCTCCCCTTCTCTCCATTTAGTCTAATGGAGCACACAGAACAGAGCTCCGGGCAGCGGAGCTGAAATGGAAGAAAACTAAACTCCCTGCCGACCTGGCATCTTTTTCACTCCCTCCTCTCTACATTTTCTTCATCTGTTTCTGCTGCTAAGGCCACTTTCTACCACTCTAAATTCCAAGCATCTGCCTCTAACCCTAGGAAGCTCTTTGCCACATTTTCCTCCCTCCTGAATCCTCCCCCCGCCCCCCTCCTCTCACTCTGTGGATGACTCGTCAACCACTTTGAAAAAGAAGGTTGACGACATTCGATCCTCGTTTGTTAAGTCTAATGACACTGCTGGTCCTACTCACACTGCCCTACCCTATGCTTTGACTTCTTTCTCCACTCTCTCTCCAGATAAAATCCTGCGACTTGTGACTGCAGGCCGCCCAACAACCTGCCCGCTTGACCCCATCCCCTCCTCTCTTCTCCAAACCATCTCCGGTGACCTTCTCCCCTACCTCACCTCGCTGATCAACTCATCCTTGACCGCTGGCCATGTCCCTTCCGTCTTCAAGAGAGCGAGAGTTGCTCCCCTTCTCAAAAAACCAACACTCGATCCCACTGATGTCAACAACTACAGACCAGTATCCCTTCTTTCTTTTCTTTCCAAAACTATTGAGCGTGCCGTCTTTAGCCAACTCTCTTGCTATCTCTCTCAGAATGACCTTCTTGATCCAAACCAGTCAGGTTTCAGGACTGGTCATTCAACTGAGACTGCTCTTCTCTGTGTCACGGAGGCTCTCCGCACTGCTAAAGCTAACTCTCTCTCCTCTGCTCTTGTCCTTCTAGACCTGTCTGCTGCCTTTGATACTGTGAACTATCAGATCCTCCTCTCCACCCTCTCCGAGCTGGGCATCTCCGGCGCGGCTCACTCCTGGATTGCGTCCTACCTGACCGGTCGCTCCTACCAAGTGGCGTGGTGAGAAGCTGTCTCCGCACCACGTGCTCTCACCACTGGTGTCCCCCAGGGCTCAGTTCTAGGCCCTCTCCTTTTCTCCCTATACACCAAGTCACTTGGCTCTGTCATATCCTCATATGGCCTCTCCTATCATTGCTACGCTGACGATACACAACTAATCTTCTCCTTTCCCCCTTCTGATAACCAGGTGGCGAATCGCATCTCTGCATGTCTGGCAGACATATCAGTATGGATGACGGATCACCACCTCAAGCTGAACCCTGGCAAGACGGAGCTGCTCTTCCTCCCGGGGAAGGGACTGCCCGTTCCATGATCTCGCCATCACGGTTGACAACTCCGCTGTGTCCTCCTCCCAGAGTGCGAAGAGCCTAGGCGTGACCCTGGACAACACCCTGTCGTTCTCCGCCAACATCAAGGCGGTGACCCGCTCCTGCAGGTTCATGCTCTACAACATTCGGAGTGTACGACCCTGCCTTACACAGGAAGCGGCACAGGTCCTAATCCAGGCACTTGTCATCTCCCCGTCTGGACTACTGCAACTCGCTGTTGGCTGGCCTCCCTGCCTGTGCCATTAAACCCCTACAACTCATCCAGAATGCCGCAGCCCGTCTGGTGTTCAACCTTCCCAAGTTCTCTCACGTCACCCCCTCCTCCGCACACTCCACTGGCTTCCAGTTGAAGCTCGCATCCGCTACAAGACCATGGTGCTTGCCTATGGAGCAGTGAGGGGAACGGCATCTCTGTACCTTCGGGCTCTGATCAGTCCCTACACCCAAACGAGGGCATTGCGTTCATCCACCTCTGGCCTGCTGGCTCCTTCCTCTGCGGAAGCATAGTTCCCGCTCAGCCCAGTCAAAACTGTTCGCTGCTCTGGCACCCCAATGGTGGAACAAGCTCCCCTCACGATGCCAGGACAGCGGAGTCACTCACCACCTTCCGGAGACATTTGAAACCCCACCTCTTTAAGGAATACCTGGGATAGGATAAAGTAATCCTTCTACCCCCCAAAAAAAAAAAATTGTAAAGTGATTATCCCACTGGCTATAGGGTGAACGCACCAATTGGTGAGTCGCTCTGGATAAGAGCGTCTGCTAAATGACGTAAATGTGCCCTTGAGCAAGGCACTTAACCCTAATTGCTCCTGTAAGTCGCTCTGGATAAGAGCGTCTGCTAAATGACTAAAATGTAAATGTAAAATATGTTGTCTACCTCCCTTCTCTCCATTTAGTCTACTGGGAGCAGGACAGGACCCATGTTGTCTACCTCCTCTTCTCTCCATTTAGTCTACTGGGAGCAGGACAGGACCCATGTTGTCTACCTCCCCTTCTCTCCATTTAGTCTACTGGGAGCACACAGGACCCATGTTGTCTACCTCCCCTTCTCTCCATTTAGTCTACTGGGTGCAGGACAGGACCCATGTTGTCTACCTCCCCTTCTCTCCATTTAGTCTACTGGGAGCACACAGGACCCATGTTGTCTACCTCCCCTTCTCTCCATTTAGTCTACTGGGAGCAGGACCCATGTTGCCTACCTCCCCTTCTCTCCATTTAGTCTACTGGGAGCACACAGGACCCATGTTGTCTACTTCCCCTTCTCTCCATTTAGTCTACTGGGAGCAGGACCCATGTTGTCTACCTCCCCTTCTCTCCATTTAGTCTACTGGGAGCAGGACAGGACCCATGTTGTCTACCTCCCCTTCTCTCCATTTAGTCTACTGGGAGCACACAGGACCCATGTTGTCTATCTCCCCTTCTCTCCATTTAGTATACTGGGAGCAGGACAGGACCCATTGTGCACTATACACATCCATTTACACTGCTCCACTATAACAATGCATTCCACAGTAAGAACCTCACACCAATGGTCAAGCATGGTGATGGTTTGCTGCCTCAGGTAATAATGGAGGCAACCATGAATTCTGCTCTGCATCAGATAATTCTACAGGAGAATGTCAGCTGAAGCTGAAGAGCAGCTGGGTCATGCAGCAAGACAATGATCCAAAACATGTGATCAAGTCTACATGAAAAAAAGTTTTGGAATGGCCAAGTCAAAGTCCAAACCTAATCCCAATTGAGATGTTGTGGCAGGACTTGAAACGAGCAGTTCATGCTTGAAAACCCACAAATGTCACTGAGTTAAAGCAGTTCTGTGTGCAAGAGTAGGCCAAAATTCCTCCACAGAATGTGACAGACTGATCAACAACTACAGGAAGCATGTGTCAGCAGTCAATGCAGCTAAAGGTGGCACAACCAGTTATTGAGTGTAAGGTGGCAATTACTTCTTTGAGTGTTGCATAACATTGTTAATTATATAAACAAAACAAGTATACTTTTTTTTTGGGGTGGGGGGAGGGTATTTATAAATTCAGGTTCCCTTTATCTATAATTAGGATTTGGTTGAAGATCTAATAACATTAGGTATAACAAAATATGCAAAAATAGAGGAAATCAGACAAATACTTTGTCACGGCACTGTAATAATAACGTGTCATTTAGCAGACGCTTTTATCCAAAGCGACTTACAGTCATGCGTGCATACATTTTTATATATGGGTGGTCCCGGGGATCAAACCCACTAACCTGGCATAACAAGCGCCATGCTCTACCAATTGAGCTACAGAGGACCACATAATAATAAGATAAAGCCACATGCCATTATACCCCTACAACTCATCCAGAATGCCGCAGCCCGTCTGGTGTTCAACCTTCCCAAGTTCTCTCACGTCACCCCGCTCCTCCGCACACTCCACTGGCTTCCAGTTGAAGCTTGCATCTGCTACAAGACCATGGTGCTTGCCTACGGAGCTGTGAGGGGAACGGCACCTGACTTTCCTAGTTGAATAAAGGTAAGAAATATATGTATGTGGCTTTATCTTATTATTATGTGGTCCTCTGTAGCTTAATTGGTAGAGCATGGCGCTTGTAACGCCAAGGTAGTGGGTTTGATCCCCGGGACCACCCATACACATACGCATTCCGCCGCGGATCCGGCTCCGGGTGTGACCACCACTTACTCTCCACCTCCCCGTTGCGCCCCTGGTCTGGTCTGGACCTCGGCGCGCTGCTTCCCCTCTCCTTCCTCCCACGAAGTACCAAGCCCTGTCTGGACCCTGGTGTGGGAGACCCCGAACCTGGAGAGGGGCTGACGTTTGGGTCTGGACTGGAACCGCTGACTGGAGCTGGACCTGACGAAGGTGGATCAAACTGCTCTGGCTCCGGGGTGAAGCCACTGACCGGAACTGGATCAGGCACCGGTGGAGCGGACTGCTCTGGCTCCGGAGTGGAGCCGCTGACCGGAGCTGGACTGGACCCCGGTGGAGCAGATTGCTCTGGCTCCAGAGTGGAGCAGCTGACCGGTGCCGGACCAGGCACCGGTGGAACAGGCACCGGCCGTGCCGGACTGGACACACGCACCACTGGCTTGGTGCGGGGAGCAGGAACAGGCCAGACTGGGCTGACGACCCGCACCACTGGCTTGGTGCGGGGAGCAGGAACGGGCCGGACTGGGCTGACGATGCGCACCATTGGCTTGGTGCAGGGAGCAGGAACAGGCCGAACCGTACTGGGAACACCCACCACTGGCTTAGTGCGGGAATCAGTAACGGGCTGGACCGGACTGGCGACACGCACCACTTGATTGGTGCGAGGAGCAGAACTGGGTTCCTTCATTAACCCCCGCTCCTTCTGCTGCCTAACCAGCTCCTCTCGCCGTGCCTCTACACTTTCCTTTCTGCTCCCTCTGAACCAATGACCCCCTTAATCTGGCGGCCTCCTCTGCTAAACAGCTGAACCGCTCTATCGCGGCCTCCTGCTGCCTCGTCGTCCACGGCGTGAGCCCCCCCCTAAAAATGTTTTGGGCTTGTCTCTCCCCCGTGATCATGGCCTCCATCCCTCTTGCCAGACTCTCGCTCATCTCCTCCCAAGTCCATCCTCTCTCCTCGTCACGCTGCTTGATCCAGGATTGGTGGGATCTTCTGTCACGATCGTTTACGGACGAGACGGACCAAGGCGCAGCGTGATAAGCGTACATGTTTATTTAATAAGAATAAACAACTGACAAAACAATAAACAAACGATACGTGAAGTCCTAAGGTAGAACACAAAACATACCTCATACGGAACAAGATCCCACAATCCACTAGTGCCAACCGGCTACCTAAGTATGGTCCCCAATCAGAGACAACGAGCTACAGCTGCCTCTGATTGGGAACCACCCTGGCCAACATAGATCTAAACGATCTAGAAACTAAACATAGAAAACACAACATAGCAACACACAACACGGAAAATACACACCCTGACTCAACAAATACACACCCTGACTCAACAAATACACACCCTGACTCAACAAATACACACCCTGACTCAACAAATACACACCCTGACTCAACAAATACAAGTCCTCAGAGTCAGGGCGTGACAGACTCATTATATACCTGGCATTATACAGTGAGGGAAAAAAGTATTTGATCCCCTGCTGATTTTGTACGTTTGCCCACTGACAAAGACATGATCAGTCTATAATTTTAATGGTAGGTTTATTTGAACAGTGAGAGACAGAATAACAACAAAAAAATCCAGAAAAATGCATGTCAAAAATGTTATCAATTGATTTGCATTTTAATGAGGGAAATAAGTATTTGACCCCTCTGCAAAACATGACTTAGTACTTGGTGGCAAAACCCTTGTTGGCAATCACAGAGATCAGACGTTTCTTGTAGTTGGCCACCAGGTTTGCACACATCTCAGGAGGGATTTTGTCCCACTCCTCTTTGCAGATCTTCTCCAAGTCATTAAGGTTTCGAGGCTGACGTTTGGCAACTCGAACCTTCAGCTCCCTCCACAGATTTTCTATGGGATTAAGGTCTGGAGACTGGCTAGGCCACTCCAGGACCTTAATGTGCTTCTTCTTGAGCCACTCCTTTGTTGCCTTGGCCGTGTGTTTTGGGTCATTGTCATGCTGGAATACCCATCCACGACCCATTTTCAATGCCCTGGCTGAGGGAAGGAGGTTCTCACCCAAGATTTGACGGTACATGGCCCCGTCCATCGTCCCTTTGATGCGGTGAAGTTGTCCTGTCCCCTTAGCAGAAAAACACCCCCAAAGCATAATGTTTCCACCTCCATGTTTGGACGGTGGGGATGGTGTTCTTGGGGTCATAGGCAGCATTCCTCCTCCTCCAAACACGGCGAAGTTGAGTTGATGGCAAAGAGCTCGTTTTTGGTCTCATCTGACCACAACACTTTCACCCAGTTCTCCTCTGAATCATTCAGATGTTCATTGGCAAACTTCAGACGGGCCTGTATATGTGCTTTCTTGAGCTGGGGGACCTTGCGGGCGCTGCAGGATTTCAGTCCTTCACGGCGTAGTGTGTTACCAATTGTTTTCTTGGTGACTATGGTCCCAGCTGCCTTGAGATAATTGACAAGATCCTCCCGTGTAGTTTTGGGCTGATTCCTCACCGTTCTCATGATCATTGCAACTCCACGAGGTGAGATCTTGCATGGAGCCCCAGGCCGAGGGAGATTGACAGTTATTTTGTGTTTCTTCTATTTGCGAATAATCGTACCAACTGTTGTCACCTTCTCACCAAGCTGCTTGGCGATGGTCTTGTAGCCCATTCCAGGCTTGTGTACATCTACAATCTTGTCCCTGACATCCTTGGAGAGCTCTTTGGTCTTGGCCATGGTGAAGAGTTTGGAATCTGATTGATTGATTGCTTCTGTGGACAGGTGTCTTTTATACAGGTAACAAGCTTAGATTAGGAGCACCTTTAAGAGTGTGCTCCTAATCTCAGCTCGTTACCTACATAAGGGACCGAAACGGCGGCGGCCGTATGATCGGTGGGAGCTTTCCATATGGCAAATATTTCGGTAGTTATTGTAGGTTTCCGTAGGTAATTATTGTAGGTAAGTATTGTTTATGGCGGAGCCCGGCGAAGCACGAGGCTAGCTAGCTAGCGGGTAGCTACTGGTAACGTTTAGCAACGGTGGAGAGTTGTTTCCAATGTTAATGTGCTAGCTAGCCAACGTTTAATTTTTGCTGCGTTATGAAAGGAACTAGACACGGACACGAATTATCTGTTTAGTGTGTTAACACACTATTGGTAGTTTGTTGTAACCAAGTATTGGTGCTAAACTGTGTGTTATTGGATGCTAGCATGCTAGTTAGCTATGGCGTCATAGTTAGGCATCGTGGGCTGGTGTGGGTAGTTACTGTAGGTTAGCATTGTTTTTAGGCGGTGCCGGGTGTAGCACGAAGCTAGCTAGCTAGCCGTTCTTCAAACAAGGTCAACACAGTAGCCATTGCTAGCTAGCCAACACGACCAGCTAACTGTACTGTAGTAGCTAAATACAATATACTTGTGCTAGCTAGCCAACGTTTAATTATTGCTGCGTTATGAAAGGAACTAGACACGGACACGAATGATCTGTTTAGTGTGTTAACACACTATTGGTAGTTTGTTGTAACCAAGTATTGGTGCTAAACTGTGTGTTATTGGATGCTAGCATGCTAGTTAGCTATGGTGTCATAGTTAGGCATCGTGGGCTGTTGTGGGTAGTTACTGTAGGTTGGCATTGTCTTCGGCGGTGCCAGGTGTAGCACGAAGCTAGCTAGCTAGCCGTTTTTCGAACAGAGTCAACACAGTAGCCATTGTGTGCTGTACTGTGGCAGCTAAATACAATATATTTGTGCTAGGCTAGCCAACGTTTAATTATTGCTGCGTTATGAAAGGAACTAGACACGGACACGAATTATCTGCTTAGTGTGTTAACACACTATTGGTGGTTTGTTGTGACCAAGTGTTGGTGCTAAACTGTGTGTTATTGGATGCTAGCATGCTAGTTAGCTATGGTGTCATAGTTAGCTAGCTGAATAAAGTGGGTTGAGTCTATTCCTTTAAACATTGAACCGCTGTGGTTCACAACAATTCTGATTTCTTAAGGTGGAAGTTGGGAGAGTTTTGTTCGGGTGGTTCAGTGAAACAATTATAGTTTCTGAGGTGGAAGTTTTGGTGAGGGAGGCCCTGCTCTCCTCTCCCAGATGTTTAGTTCATTTCATTCCGATCTCCTCTGCATTATTGTAGCCATTTGCTACAGCCTGTCAACTATGCCTCTGCCTATCCCTGTTCTCTCCTCTCTGCACAGGCTACACAAACGCCTCACACCGCGTGGCTGCTGCCTCTCTAACCTGGTGGTCCCTGCACGCACCCCACACCTGGAGTTCCAGGTCTCAGGCAGCCTCTGGAACTGCCGTTCTGCTGCCAACAAAGCTGACTTCATCCCCGCCTATGCTAACCTCCAGTCCCTCGACTTCCTGGCACTGACGGAAACATGGATTACCACTGAAAACACTGCTACTCCTACTGCTCTCTCCTCGTCTGACCATGTGTTCTCGCATACCCGAGAGCATCTGGTCAGAGGGGTGGTGGCACAGGAATCCTCATCTCTCACAAGTGGACATTCTCAATTTTTCCCCTAACCCACCTGTCTATCTCCTCATTTGAATTCCATGCTGTCACAGTCACTAGCCCATTTAAGCTTAATATCCTTGTCATCTATCGCCCTCCAGGTTCCCTTGGAGAGTTCATCAATGAGCTTGACGCCTTGATAAGTTCCTTTCCTGAGGATGGCTCACCCCTCACAGTTTTGGGGGATTTCAACCTCCCTATGTCCACATTTGACTCATTTCTCTCTGCCTCCTTCTTTCCACTCCTCTCCTCTTTAGACCTCACCCTCTCACCGTCCCCCTACTCACAAGGCAGGCAATACGCTTGACCTCATCTTTACTAGATGCTGCTCTTCTACTAATCTCACTGCAACTCCCTCCATGTCTCCGACCACTACTTTGTTTCCTTTTTCTCTCGCTCTCCTCCAACACTACTCACTCTGCCCCTACACAGATGGTAATGCGCCGCCGCAACCTTCGCTCTCTCTCTCCCACTACTATCTCCTCTTCCATCCTATCATCTCTTCCCTCTGCTCAATCCTTCTCCCTCCAATCTCCTGATTCTGCCTCCTCAACCCTCCTCTCCTCCCTTTCTGCATCCTTTGACTCTCTGTGTCCCCTATCCTCCCGGCCGGCTCGGTCCTCCCCCTCCAGCTCCGTGGCTTGATGACTCATTGCGAGCTCACAGAACAGAGCTCCGGGCAGCGGAGCGGAAATGGAAGAAAACTAAACTCCCTGCCGACCTGGCATCTTTTCACTCCCTCCTCTCTACATTTTCTTCATCTGTTTCTGCTGCTAAGGCCACTTTCTACCACTCTAAATTCCAAGCATCTGCCTCTAACCCTAGGGAAGCTCTTTGCCACATTTTCCTCCCTCCTGAATCCCCCCCTCCTCTCTCTCTGTGGATGACTTCGTCAACCACTTTGAAAAGAAGGTTGACGACATCCGATCCTCGTTTGTTAAGTCTAATGACACTGCTGGTCCTACTCACACTGCCCTACCCTATGCTTTGACTTCTTTCTCCCTCTCTCTCCAGATAAAATCCTGCGACTTGTGACTGCAGGCCGCCCAACAACCTGCCCACTTGACCCCATCCCCTCCTCTCTTCTCCAGACCATCTCCGGTGACCTTCTCCCCTACCTCACCTCGCTGATCAACTCATCCTTGACCGCTGGCCATGTCCCTTCCGTCTTCAAGAGAGCGAGATTTGCTCCCCCTTCTCAAAAAACCAACACTCGATCCCACTGATGTCAACAACTACAGACCAGTATCCCTTCTTTCTTTTCTTTCCAAAACTATTGAGCGTGCCGTTTAGCCAACTCTCTTGCTATCTCTCTCAGAATTACCTTCTTGATCCAAACCAGTCAGGTTTCAGGACTGGTCATTCAACTGAGACTGCTCTTCTCTGTGTCACGGAGGCTCTCCGCACTGCTAAAGCTAACTCTCTCTCCTCTGCTCTTGTCCTTCTAGACCTGTCTGCTGCCTTTGATACTGTGAACCATCAGATCCTCCTCTCCACCCTCTCCGAGCTGGGCATCTCCGGCGCGGCTCACTCCTGGATTACGTCCCTACCTGACCGGTCGCTCCTACCAAGTGGCGTGGCGAGAAGCTGTCTCCGCACCACGTGCTCTCACCACTGGTGTCCCCAGGGCTCAGTTCTAGGCCCTCTCCTTTTCTCCCCTATACACCAAGTCACTTGGCTCTGTCATATCCTCACATGGCCTCTCCTATCATTGCTACGCTGACGATACACAACTAATCTTCTCCTTTCCCCCTTCTGATAACCAGGTGGTGAATCGCATCTCTGCATGTCTGGCAGACATATCAGTATGGATGACGGATCACCACCTCAAGCTGAACCCTGGCAAGACGGAGCTGCTCTTCCTCCCGGGGAAGGACTGCCCGTTCCATGATCTCGCCATCACGGTTGACAACTCCGTTGTGTCCTCCTCCCAGAGTGCGAAGAGCCTTGGCGTGACCCTGGACAACACCCTGTCGTTCTCCGCTAACATCAAGGCAGTGACCCGCTCCTGCAGGTTCATGCTCTACAACATTCGGAGAGTACGACCCTGCCTTACACAGGAAGCGGCACAGGTCCTAATCCAGGCACTTGTCATCTCCCGTTTGGATTACTGCAACTCGCTGTTGGCTGGCCTCCCTGCCTGTGCCATTAATCCCCTACAACTCATCCAGAATGCCGCAGCCCGTCTGGTGTTCAACCTTCCCAAGTTCTCTCACGTCACCCCCCTCCTCCGCACACTCCACTGGCTTCCAGTTGAAGCTCGCATCCGTTACAAGACCATGGTGCTTGCCTATGGAGCAGTGAGGGGAACGGCACCTCTGTACCTTCGGGCTCTGATCAGTCCCTACACCCAAACGAGGGCATTGCGTTCATCCACCTCTGGCCTGCTGGCTCCCTTCCTCTGCGGAAGCATAGTTCCCGCTCAGCCCAGTCAAAACTGTTCGCTGCTCTGGCACCCCAATGGTGGAACAAGCTCCCTCACGACGCCAGGACAGCGGAGTCACTCACCACCTTCCGGAGACATTTGAAACCCCACCTCTTTAAGGAATACCTGGGATAGGATAAAGTAATCCTTCTACCCCCCAAAAAAAATTTTTTTAAGTGGTTATCCCACTGGCTATAGGGTGAATGCACCAATTTGTGAGTCGCTCTGGATAAGAGCGTCTGCTAAATGACGTAAATGTGCCCTTGAGCAAGGCACTTAACCCTAATTGCTCCTGTAAGTCGCTCTGGATAAGAGCGTCTGCTAAATGACTAAAATGTAAAATGTAAATGGACGGGCGAGCTAAAAATAGGGCGACGGCCTCGGGTCGACCTCCGGGGCCCTGCCTTGCGGGAAGTCGCAAAAGAAAGTTTCCAGTATGTTCGGTTTCCGAGATATATATTTTTCTTTTTTTGTGGTTATGTCTGCTGTACCGGACAATTCCACAGTGTGGCGAACCACGTCATATTGCCAATGGACATTTCATCAGCCAAATGGACGTGGCCGTTTCTCTTAAGACGAAACTCGGTGAGCAGAGGGGCGGCCAGATGTACTTTTAGCCTGAAGACAAGATGGCATCGAGGCCACGACGCTCTTCGAGTTAATGCACATTTTCTGGGATTAAAGGTTGAAAACGGTAATACAGCGCTAATTTGACCCCTGCATGTCAAAGTACATGAACCTACGGTGTAAGGAAAAATGGAACCAGCAATTTAACTATCGTAGTTTACGAGAAAATCGTACAACGTCATCTTCGCGATGATAATTTTTTAAAATAATAATTCAAAAAAGTTATAGATCCAGTTGAGGCGTGTTAAGGCAGATTCGTTAAGGCAGGTTTCGGAGCTCTACGTGATCTCTGTGATTTTCTGTGTAAAATGTGTCCATCTCCAACTAGTTAGGTGCATTTTAACATTGCAAATGTACAGTGTCCATTTGCCATTACGTATATTGCCAGTGCCAATATGTCGTATTGCAATTGGACAGACTAACACAAGTACTCTTTTGAGACCCAAAGAACCACCCCAGAAGCCCAGGACACAGAGAAAGCACCCATAGAGACATGCTGTAGCCTGACAAGTGCTCACACTAGCCATCAGACCTCCGAGAAAAACTCACACACACAGCCAAGCTGGAGTGATACAGTGTGGGGCTTACAGACGCACATAGCCTGCAATAGTTACCTGAATTCGAACCATCAAAGAACCATCAGACCTAGAGCTCTGAAACTTTAAAAAACTGTTCTAGAGCTTAAGTTGGTCCTGCACAGTCAGTTACGTGGCTCTAGGAGGTTCTCCGGCCGAGAAACAGCCTCGGCCATTTGCAATAACTTCAATTCATTTTTATCATCACGAAAATGACAACATTTAGAAAAGTCCCAGAATCACAAGGCTAGGTGCATTGAAACCGCCCCGGCCCATAGAAACGGACCCTATATGTTTCTGGCTGATAGCTCGTTCAAGGACCCCGTAGCAACCCCTGAAATCAGTGATTTTTCAGCACTAATTAAGGTCGCTGCTCGGGCTCCGAATGACCTATCAAGCCGAAACTCGGGATTCCGGTTCGCCTCAGCTAGGCTTACACATGATGTCAGAATTGGACCCGCAGCTTGAATGTAACTACGTGTTTTATGGTTTTTTATGGTTTCGAACAGAAGACGCTATGTATTTTGGTCCGGCTCTGACATATGTGATAGTTGGCTTCTAAACGAGATGGACAAAGTGAGTTTGGTGTCAGTATGTATCCGTTTGGTGTCAGTATGACATTTTTTTGGACTGATGGCTGAGTTGATGGCTGACTGTCCAATTGCAGTATAAAATATTGGCAGTGGCAATATGTCATATGGCAAATGGACACTCTCCATTACCCATCTGATTAAACAGGGAGTTACCATCACCAAATTGTCAGGCTAAAATCATCACTGAAAGGCAAATGGATGGCATCACTGTAGTCTCTAGGCCCTTCCGAGTTCAACGAGGTGCCCCACTTGACCGTAGCTCGCTCGGTCTGACCGCAGCGACAGTTCAAATAAGTAGGCCCGGAATGAAGCCTGACTAGTAGTGATTTCAACATTATTTGACATTTTCAGGCCTCTGGGTCGCACAGAGACGCACCGTTTTCGACTATCTCATCGGGGGGAGGTTGGGGTGGACAAGCCACAGAGTTATTCTAGCTGCGTGCAGCGGTTCATTCAGTTTGACCCATCCGAGTTGTTCCCCCTTTTGACAACATTGGTTTACAGGTTATGCTCCAACTCTGCTCCTGTTTATTCAATTTGCAAAATTCATTTTGCCACATGTTCAGGGTCACCTGTAGCTCTACAGATATCAATATGAATGGAGTACATGGTCACCTTCATATCCTAAAACGGAAGTATGACCTGTACTATCAACAAATGAACAGGGGTGAAATAAAAAAACAGACAGGCTGAAATCAACACTGAGAGGCAAATGAATGGCATCACTGTTGTCTATAGGCCGCTCCGAGTTCAATCATGTGCCCCACTTGACCGTAGCTCGCTCGGTCTGACCGCAGGGACTGTGCAAATAAGGGGACCAGAGTTTTTCCTGAGTTGTAGTGCGTCATCGGGGGGAGGTGGACAAGCCACAGAGTTATTCTAGCTGCGTGCAGTGGTTCATTCAGTTTTACCCATCCGAGTTGTTCCCCCTTTTGACAACATTGGTTTAAAGGTTATGCTCCAACTCTGCTCCTGTTTATGCAATTTGCAAAATTCCTTTTGCCACGTGTTCAGGGTCACCTTTAGCTCTACTGATATGAATATGAATACAGTACATGGTCCCCTTCATATACTAAAACAGAAGTATGACCTTTACTATCAACAAATGAACAGGGGGTGAAATCAAAAAACGGACTTTCTGAAATCAACACTGAGAGGCAAATGGATGGCATCACTGTTGTCTATAGGCCGCTCCGAGTTCAACGAGGTGCCCCACTTGACCGTAGCTCGCTCGGGATGGCCGCAGTGACTGAGAAAACAAAAAGGCCCAAAATGAAGCCTGACCTAAATTGATATGCTTTTGGGTGACAGCGGGAGAACCGTTGAGGCTAGAAACACAATTCACCACAGGAACGCTCCTAAGGTCCTCCCGATCCGTGCAAGCTTACCCGTGACCATGTGGAATTAACCCTTAACAGTGAAAACAGGGTGCATTTATTCACACTCATTTTCCATAGAAATACATTGCCTACTGCCCTAACTTCAACTTGATGCCTATGTGGGTTTTGATTGCCATATCAAACTGTCTTCTTTGTCAACCCATCAGGCCACTATAAGGATTACCTGTGTTGAGTTTAAGCTTCCTGGAGTAACCGGAAGTGGTAAGATTGACCCTAAACATGGTTTTGATTTCACTCCCTGCAGTTAGTGAAACACACTGTATTCAACCCTCTGTAAATAATTAAGTTGACCTGAAACTCAGGATTCTGTAAGAGCGTGTCCAAATGAGGATATGTGTTTAATTACAGCTCCCTGTGACAACCGGAAGTGCCTTAAAATGGGGTCATAGGTGCTGTTTCGAAGAGTTAAAAAAGTCACATCCTTCCAAAATGTCACATGTGTGATTAGGCAACCCTCATGAACCGGTAAATAGCAGAAAACCAGGTTTTTATCAGGTTTTTTTTTGAGAGCCCAGCTTACACCATGGGACTATAGACCTCCAGGCCTCTAGGCCTACACTCCCTGCCCGGTCATCAGGTGCACTCCTGGTAACCCGTCCGGTCATCTGGTGCACGGGTGCAATGAGTGAAAAGGGGGCACTTAGTCGTTTTTTGGACCATTTTTCAAATTTTTCAAAAAATGTTTAAAAATACTTCCCGAGGGGTTAGAGGTCCCAAATTTGGACTGGTACCCTCTCTTGTGATGGGCTACAGTTATTAAAGTATGAACTAAATGGGAAGTATGAACTTGCAATGTATCATATGGCAAATGCCATTGTAAAGTATTGCAATTGGATAACAATCAAGTCAGCCATTTCATTGTTTAAAATCATCATAAACAGTCAAAGGACAGCGCATATGAATTGTATTTGTACAGTAGAGTGTCCCAGTAGTGGACTTTATTAGTTTAAGCCCTTTAACAGCATGTCCAATTGGTGATTATAAATGCCCATTGAAATGTATTGCAAATGGACTTGTACATTTGCCATATGAAATATTGCAAATGCCAATATGTTCATTATAACATATTGGCATTGGCAATATTTCATATGGAAAATGTACAAGTCCATTTGCAATACATTTCAATGGGCATTTATTATCACCAATTGGTCATGCTGAAATCAACACCAATGAGCAAGGGAGAGGATCCACTATCATTCCTTGGCCAACCCGAGTTCAATAATCTTGAACATTTGGCATTTCAGCTTTGTAAGAGCATATTACAGCATGTCCAATTGGTGATTATAAATGCCCATTGTAAGATATTGCTAATGGACAGTGTCCATTACACATAATACATTGCCAGTTTTAACATGTTATGATGGACACTGTCCATTACCCATATGTTTAAGCAGTGATTTACCTTCACCGACATAAGGCCAAATGGACAGGCTGAACTCAACACCAACTAGTGAAGAAGAGGAACCACTATGTCTGTTTAAATCATACTTTACATTGCTAATGGACTTTTGTACATGCCAGTCTTAACATTTAATACTGCTTATCCCTTTATCTATAATTAGGATTTGGTTGAAGATCTAATAACATTAGGTATAACAAAATATGCAAAAATAGAGGAAATCAGAAAAGGGTCAAATACTTTGTCACGGCACTGTAATAATAACATGTCATTTAGCAGACGCTTTTATCCAAAGCGACTTACAGTCATGCGTGCATACATTTTTATATATGGGTGGTCCCGGGGATCAAACCCACTAACCTGGCATAACAAGCGCCATGCTCTACCAATTAAGCTACAGAGGACCCCATAATAATAAGATAAAGCCACATACATATATTTCTTACCTTTATTTAACTAGGAAAGTCAGTTAAGAACAAATTCTTATTTACATTGACAGCCTACGACGGGACTCCCAATCACAGCCAGGTTTGATACAGCCTAGAATCAAACCAGGGAGTCTGTAGTGACGCCTCAAGCACTGAACTGCAGTGCCTTAGACCACTGCGCCACTCAGGAGCCACTGAATACCTGGCTTCATCTGACTCATTATATACCTGGCTTTATCTGACTCATTAAATACCTGGCTTTATCTGACTCATTATATACCTGGCTTTATCCAACTCATTATATACCTGGCTTTATCTGACTCATTAAATACCTGGCTTTATCCGACTCATTATATACCTGGCTTTATCTGACTCATTAAATACCTGCCTTTATCTGACTCATTATATACCTGGCTTTATCTGACTCATTAAATACCTTGCTTTATCTTATTCATTATATATATGGCTTTATCTGAATCATGATATATATTTACATTTTAGTCATTTAGCAGACGCTCTTATCCAGAGCGACTTACAGTTAGTGAGTGCATACCTTATTTTATTTTTATTATACTGGCCCCCCGTGGGAAACGAACCCACAACCCTGGCATTGCAAACGCCATGCTCTACCAACTGAGCTACATCCCTGCCGGCCATTCCCTCCCCTACCCTGGACGACACTGGGCCAATTGTGTGCCGCCCGGTCACGGCCGGCTACGACAGAGCCTGGATTCGAACCAGGATCTCTAGTGGCACAGCTAGCACTGTGATGCAGTGCCTTAGACCACTGCGCCACTCGGGAGACTATATATATATATATATGGCTTTATCTGAATCATTATACACCTGGCTTTATCTGACTCATTATGTACATGGCTTTTCTGACTCATTATATAACTGGCATCATCTGACTAACTTTATACCTGGCTTTATTTGACTCATTATATACCTGGCTTTATCAGACTCATTATATACCTGGCTTTATTTGACTCATTATATACCTGGCTTTATCTGACTCATTATATACCTGGCTTTATCTGACTCATGATATACCGGGCTTTATCTGACTCATTATATACCTGGCTTTATCTGACTCAATATATACCTGGCTTTATCTGACTCATTATATACCTGGCTTTATCTGACTCATTATATACCTGGCTTTATCTGACTCATGATATACCGGGCTTTATCTGACTCATTATATACCTGGCTTTATCTGACTCAATATATACCTGGGATTATATGACTCATTATTTACCTGGATTTTATGACTCATTAATACCTGGCTTTATCTGACTGATTATATACCTGGCTTTTCTGACTCATTATATACCTGGCTTCATTTGACTAACTTTATACCTGGCTTTATTTGACTCATTGCATACCTGGCTTTATCTGAATAATTATATACCTGGCTTTTCTGACTCATTATATACCTGTCTTCATTTGACTAACCTTATACCTGGCTTTATTTGACTCATTGCATACCTGGCTTTATCTGAATCATTATATGCCTGGATATATCAGACTCATTATATTCCTGGCTTTATCTGATTCATTATATACCTGGATTTATCCGACTCATTATATACCTGGCTTCATGTTACTCATTATATACCTGGATATATCAGACTCATTATATACCTGACTTTATCTGATTCATTATGTACCTGGCTTTATCCGACTCATTGTATACCTGGCTATATCGGACTCATTATATACCTGGCTTTATATGACTCATTATATACCTGCCATTTTCTGACTCATTACTTACCTGGATTTATCTTTCTCATCATGGTCCTCTGTAGCTCAGCTGGTAGAGCACGGCGCTTGTAACGCCAAGGTAGTGGGTTCGATCCCGGGACCACCCATACACAAAAAGAAATGTATGCACGCATGACTGTAAGTCGCTTTGGATAAAAGCGTCTGCTAAATGGCTTATTATTATATTTATCGCACACCGGAGGGGAGGAGCAGGAGTAGACGTGACAGTTTGTCCCATTTAGTAAATTCTTGGTTGGTGAGCGGACCCCAGACCTCACAACTATAAAGGGCAATGGGTTCTTTAACTGATTAAAGTATTTTTTAGCCAGATCCTAATTGGTATGCCAAATTGCATGTTCCTTTTGATGGCATAGAAGGCCCTTCTTGCCTTGTCTCTCAGCTTTGTGGAAGTTATCTGTGGCGCTGATATTTCGGCCAAGGTACGTATAGTTTTTGTGTGCTATAGGGCAACGGTGTCTAGATGGAATTTGTATTTGTGGTCCTGGCAACTGGACCTTTTTTGGAACACCATTATTTTTGTCTGACTGAGATTTACGATCAGGGCCCAGGTCTGACAGAATCTGTGCAGAAAATCTAGGTGCTGCTGTAGACCCTCCTTGGTTGGGGACAGAAGCACCAGATCATCAGCAAACAGTAGATATTTGACTTCAGATTCTAGTAGGGTGAGGCCGGGTGCTGCAAACTCTTCCAGTGCCCTCACCAATTCGTTGATATATACAGTACCAGTCAAAAGTTTGGACACACCAACTCATTCAATAATTTTTCTTTATTTTTACAATTTTCAACATTGTAGAATAATAGTGAAGACATCAAAACTATGAAATAACACATATGGAATCATGTAGTAACCAAAAAGTGTTAAACAAATCAAAATATATGCTATATTTTAGACTCTTCAAAGTACTATTATAGAGCAGGTGATGAATAAAGAGAAATGTTACTATTATAGAGCAGGTTATGAATCAATCTCCATACAATACCCCCATAATTACAAACAAAAAAAAATGTTTTTTTAGAAATGTTTGATGAATTAAAAAAACATCTGAAATATTACATTTACATAAGTATTCAGACCTTTTACTCAGTACTTTGTTGAAGCACCTTTGGCAGCGATTACAGCCCTGGGTCTTCTTGGGTATGACGCTACAAGCTTGGCACACCTGTATTTGGGGAGTTTCTCCCATTCTTCTCTGCAGATCCTATCAAGGTCTGTCAGGTTGGATGGGGAGCATTGCTGCACAGCGATTTTCAGGTCTCTCCAGAGATGTTCGATCGGGTTCAAGTCTGGGATCTGGCTGGGTCACTCAAGGACATTCAGAGACTTGTCCCCGAAGCCACTCCTGCGTTGTCTTGGCTGTGTTCTTAGTGTCGTTGTCCTGTTTAAAGGTAAAACTTCGCCCCAGTCTGAGGTCCTGAGTGCTCTAGAACAGGTTTTCTTCAAGGATCTCTCTGTACTTTGCTCCATTCATCTTTACCTCGATCCTGACAAGTCTCCCAATCCCTGCCGCTGAAAAACATCCCCAAAGCATGATGCTGCCACCACCATGCTTCACCGTAGGGATGGTGCCAGGTTTCCTCCAGACGTGATGCTTGGCATTCAGGCCAAAGAGTTCAATCTTGGTTTCATCAGACCATATAATGTTGTTTCTCATGGTCTGAAATTCTTTAGGTGATTTTTAAATCAAATCAAATCAAATTTTATTTGCCACATGCGCCGAATACAACAGGTGTAGACATTACCGTGAAATGCTTACTTACAGCCCTTAACCAACAATGCATTTATTTTTTAACAAAAAAGTGTTGAGAAAAAAAGAGCAAACTCCAAGCAGGCGGTCATGTGCCTTTTACTGAGGAGTGGCTTCCGTCTGGCCACTCTACCATGAAGGCCTGATTGGTGGAGTGCTGCAGAGATGGTTGTCCTTCTGGAAGGTTCTCCCATCTCCACAAAGGAACTCTGGAGCTCTGTCAGAGTAACCATCGGGTTCTTGGTCACCTCCCTGACCAAGGCCCTTCTCCCCCGATTGCTCAGTTTGGCCGGGCGTCCAGCTCTAGGAAGAGTCTTGGTGGTTCCAAACGTCTTCCATTTAAGAATGATGGAAGCCACTGTGTTCTTGAGGACCTTCAGTGCTGCAGAAATGTTTTGGTACCCTTCCCCAGATCCGTCCCACGACACAATCCTGTCTCTGAGCTCTACTGGCTATTCCTTCAACCTCATGGTTTGGTTTTTGCTCTGACATGCGCTGTCAACTGCGGGACCTTATATAGACAGGTGTGTGCCTTTCCAAATCATGTCCAATCAATTGAATTTACCCCAGGTGACTCCAATCAAGTTGTAGAAACATCTGGAGACAGGTGTGGCTGTTCTGCTGTAGTCTAGAAGTTTTCCCCTGAGCTGTCCGTGGTCCTGCCTCTGTGGAATACTTCACATTGCTGTCAGTGGTCCTATCTCTGGGAATACTTCACATTGCTGTCAGTGGTCCTGTCTCTGAGGAATACTTCACATTACTGTCTGTGGTCCTGCATCTGGGGAATACTTCACATTGCTGTCAGTGGTACTGTCTCTGAGGAATACTTCACATTGCTGTCAGTGGTCCTGCATCTGGGGAATACTTCACATTGCTGTCAGTGGTCCTGTCTCTGGGAATACTTCACATTGCTGTCAGTGGTCCTGTCTCTGGGAATACTTCACATTGCTGTCTGTGGTCCTGGCAGCCAGAAAACAAAGAAACCTCGCAGGCACATAACGTCCATCCATCACACAACCCCCTGAAACAGCTACAGAATATTAAACCATGCAGATATTAAACCATATAGCTATTAAACCATACAGATATTAAACCATACAGATATTAAACTATATAGATATTAAACCATATAGCTATTTAACCATACAGATATTAAACTGTGCAGATATTAAACCATATAGCTATTAAACCATACAGATATTAAACTGTGCAGATATTAAACTATATAGATATTAAACTATATAGACAATAAACCATACAGATATTAAACCATAATATCCCCCCACCCCACCTCACCTATCCTCTCCTCTCTATCAATCTATACTTCCTCTCTAATGAGAAGTACTGAAAGGTGTGAAAGATGTGTGTGATTGAAGGTGGGGGCCTAGAGAGAAGAGAGACAGAGAGACACAGAGAGAAGAGAGACACAGAGAGACGAGAGACAGAGAGAGAGAGACAGACAGAGAGAGAAGAGAGACAGAGAGACACAGAGAGAAGAGATACACAGAGAGAAGAGAGAAGAGATACACAGAGAGAAGAGAGAGAGAGAGACAGAGAGAAGAGAGACACAGAGAGAGAGAGAGACAGGAAGAGAAGAGAGACACAGAAAGAGAGACAGGGAGAGAAGAGAGACAGAGAGAAGAGAGACAGAGAGAGAAGAGAGACAGAGAGAGAAGAGAGACAGAGAGAGAAGAGAGACAGAGAGAGAAGAGAGACAGAGAGAGAAGAGAGACAGAGAGAGAAGAGAGACACAGAGAGAGAGACAGGGAGAGAAGAGAGACACAGAAAGAGAGACAGGGAGAGAAGAGAGACACAGAAAGAGAGACAGGGAGAGAAGAGAGACAGAGAGAAGAGAGACACAGGGAGAAGAGAGACAGAGAGAGAAGAGAGACAGAGAGAGAAGAGAGACAGAGAGAGAAGAGAGACAGAGAGACACAGAGAGAAGAGAGACACAGAGAGAGACAGGGAGAGAAGAGAGACAGAGAGAAGAGAGACACAGAGAGAAGAGAGACACAGAGAGAAGAGAGACACAGAGAGAAGAGAGACACAGAGAGAAGAGAGACACAGAGAGAAGAGAGACACAGAGAGAAGAGAGACAGAGAGAAGAGAGACAGAGAGAAGAGAGACAGAGAGAGAGAGACAGAGAGAGAGAGAGACAGAAGAGAGACAGAGAGAGAAGAGAGACACAGAGAGAAGAGAGACAGAGAGAAAAGAGACACAGAGAGAAGAGAGACAGAGAGAAGAGAGACAGAGTGAGAAGAGAGACACAGAGAGAAGAGAGACACAGAGAGAAGAGAGACAGAGAGAAGAGAGACAGAGTGAGAGAGACAGAGAGAAAAGAGAGACACAGAGAGAAGAGAGACAGAGAGAGAAGAGAGACAGAGAGAGAAGAGAGACAGAGAGAGAAGAGAGACAGAGAGAGAAGAGAGAGAGAAGAGAGACAGAGAGAAGAGAGACAGAGAGAAGAGAGACAGAGAGAGAGAGAGAGAGACAGAGAGAAGAGAGACACAGAGAGAAGAGAGACACAGAGAGAAGAGAGACACAGAGAGAAGAGAGACACAGAGAGAAGAGAGACACAGAGAGAAGAGAGAAGAGAGACAGAGAGAAGAGAGACAGAGAGAAAAGAGACACAGAGAGAAGAGAGACAGAGAGAAGAGAGACAGAGAGAGAAGGGAGACAGAGTGAGAAGAGAGACAGAGAGAGAAGAGAGACACAGAGAGAAGAGAGACACAGAGAGAAGAGAGACAGAGAGAGAAGAGAGACAGAGGAGAGATACACAGAGAGAAGAGAGACACAGAGAGAAGAGAGACAGAGAGAGAAGAGAGACACAGAGAGAAGAGAGACAGAGAGAGAAGAGAGACAGAGAGAGAAGAGAGAGAGAAGAGAGACACAGAGAGAAGAGAGACAGAGAGAAGAGAGACAGGGAGAGAAGAGAGACAGAGAGAGAAGAGAGACAGAGAGACACAGAGAGACACAGAGAGAAGAGAGACACAGAGAGAAGGGAGACAGAGTGAGAAGAGAGACACAGAGAGAAGAGAGACAGAGAGAAGAGAGACAGAGAGAAGAGAGACAGAGAGAGAGAGACAGAGAGAAAAGAGACAGAGAGAAGAGAGACAGAGAGAGAAAAGAGACACAGAGAAAAGAGGCTTTATCT
The DNA here is from genome assembly GCF_020615455.1 of Coregonus clupeaformis. Taxonomy (NCBI): domain Eukaryota; kingdom Metazoa; phylum Chordata; class Actinopteri; order Salmoniformes; family Salmonidae; genus Coregonus; species Coregonus clupeaformis. The sequence continues at coordinate 22,573 of NW_025534261.1, forward strand.
GACTCATTATATACCTGGCTTTATCTGACTCATTATATACCTGGCTTTATCTGACTCATGATATACCTGTCACGGTTCAGACAGACGACAAGAGGACCACAATTGCGTCACACCAGAAAGTTTATTAAAACTTAAGGGAAAAGGGAAGTAGGGAGTGAGTGAAGGCTCCAGGGGTTATCCCGTCCAATGTGCTGGGTCTGTGCCCCCCCAGTGGCAGCGATGCGTCCGATGACGCGGTGGTTGGTGGTCCAGAAGTCCTGGGGGAGGAAACACAGACACAACGGGGCGGATGAAACAAGGCAGAAGTACAGTTCAAGGGAAATCCCAATACGTTGTAGCAAGGCAGAAGGCTGGTCAGAGTTACCGGGGTCGAAGAGTAGTCAGGAGTCGTAATGGCAGAAAGCAGGTCTAGTTTTCCTGGGGCAGAAGAGTATCCAAGAATCAGGCAGGTCCGGGGTCCCAAAACAAGGGTGAGCCAGAAGCACGAGCACACAGGTTCCGGGTGAGAGCTTTGCAGACGATCTGACAAAGGAGAGCTGAAAGACAGGACTTTAAATACTGGGAGAGGTTAGTGGGTAATGCAGCGCAGCTGGCAGAGTAATTAGAGCCGAGCAGAGCAGGGACAGGTGGAGCTAGTTAGGCTGAGTAGAGAGAGAGAGATGAGCAGAGTGGAAGATAGTGGAAACACATTAAGGTGGTAACCCGGTGGAGTGAGAGGGCTCATGACAGAACCCCCCAAGGGACGGCCCCAGAAGTCCCAAGAGCAACACCACGCCGGGCGGGAGGAGGGGAGCCGGAGGAGGGCTAGAACTCCTCCGAACGGTCCGAGCGAACGCCCTCATCCTCGGAGGAAGCCGGAGGGCCGTGGTCGGGGAGATGGGACAGGTCCCGAGACAGGATCAGGCACAGGACAGGAAGCCGAGCGGGCAGGACGGTTAGGGATCCCTCTGGGGCGGCCCCTACGGATTGCAGGTTGATCAGGATGCCGTTGGTGGAAGGCGGTGATGAGAGTCCTATCCACAATCCGACGAGCTGGCACCCAGGTCCTTTCCTCAGGTCCATAGCCCTCCCAGTCAATGAGGTACTGGAGACCCCTACCCCTCCGTCTGGACCGAAGCAGGCGGCGGGACGGTGTAAACCAGACCACCATCGACGAGCTGTGGAGGAGGAGGACAAGGCGCAGCAGGGACCAGCGGACTCTCATGAATGGGCTTAATCTTAGACACATGGAAAGTGGGGTGCACCCTCATGGAATTAGGCAGTTGGAGCCGGACAGCAGTTGGGCTAATCACTCTTATGATAGGGAATGGGCCAATGAACCGAGGTGCCAACTTCTGCGACTCCACCCTGAGTGGCAGGTTCCTTGACGACAACCACACCCCTTTGACCAACATGGTAGGTGGGAGCAGGGATTCTCCGACCGGTTGGCCCCGGTAGTGTAGCTGGCAACGGATCTGAGAAGTGTGGCTCGGGCCTGTGACCAGGTGCGGCGACATCGACGGGCAAACGCAAGTGCAGATGGGCAAGTAACCTCCCCTTCCTGACTGGCAAATAGAGGAGGCTGGTATCCATAAACACATTGGAAAGGGGACATACCGATGGCAGAGCAGGTCAGAGAATTGTGTGCGTACTCCACCCATGTCAATTGCTGCGACCAGGAGTGGGGGTTGCGTGAGGTCATGCATCGCAGTGCCTTCTCGAGCTCCTGATTTGCCCGCTCTGACTGCCCATTGGATTGGGGATGGAATCCGGAAGTCAGACTGACTGTGGCTCCCAGCAGGTGACAGAACTCCTTCCAAAAAGCGGAGGAGAATTGTGGACCACGGTCAGAAACTACATCCTTTGGCAGTCCGTGGATCCGGAAGACGTGTTCCAGGACCACCTGGGCGGTCTCCTTGGCGGTTGGGAGCTTGGGGAGGGGAATGAAGTGTGCCATCTTGCTGAATCGGTCAACTATGGTGAGAATGACGGTCTTGCCCCTTGAAGGGGGCAGCCCCGTGACAAAGTCAAGGGCGATGTGAGACCAGGGACGTCTGGGCACAGGCAGGGGCTGCAGCAATCCGGCTGGGGGCTGGCAGGACGACTTGTGTTGGTTGCAGATGGGGCAGGCTTGGACGAATTCCCGTACATCCTTTCTCAGAGCGGGCCACCAGAACCTCTGGGCGAGCAGGTTGTAAGTGCGGGTGGAGCCAGGGTGACAAGCTAGGCGGGAGTCATGTCCCCACTGAACGACCTGGGACCTTAGGTTTTCGGGGACAAAAAGGCGGTCAGCTGGGCAAGTGCTGGGACCGGGCTGGTTACGGAGAGCTTCCAGCACCTGTTCCTCAACAGCCCAGGTCAGAGCTGCTACGATGCAGGGACTTGGCAGAATCGACACAGGATCCTTGGAGGGGTTGTCATCCTTCTGGAATTGACGGGAGAGGGCGTCTGGCTTGGTGTTGCGTGATCCAGGCCGGTATGACAGAGTGAAATTAAACCTGGTGAAGAACAGGGCCCAGCGGGACTGCCTGGAGTTCAACCGTTTGGCCGTGCGGATGTACTCCAAGTTCTTATGATCGGTCCAAACGAGAAATGGAATGGTGGACCCCTCCAGCCAGTGACGCCACTCCTCCAAGGCAAGCTTCACAGCCAGCAGCTCTCGGTTCCCTATGTCGTAATTGCACTCAGAGGGGGACAACCGACGTGAGAAAAAGGCACAGGGATGGAGCTTCCTATCCTCCGCAGCCCACTGAGAAATCACAGCACCAACTCCCACATCCGAGGCGTCCACCTCCACAATGAATTGCCGGTCCACGTCAGGCATCTGGAGGATGGGAGCGGAGGTGAACCTTACCTTGAGGGTACTGAAGGCCTTGTCGGCTGCTGGGGTCCAGGTGAAGGGTTGCTTGGTGCTGGTTAGAGCAGTGAGAGGGGCAGCAACGGTACTGTAGTTCCGGATAAACTTTCTATAGAAGTTAGCAAACCCCAGAAACTGTTGCAGCTTCTTTCTGTTCTCCGGAACTGGCCATGAAGTGACTGCTGATACTTTGGCAGGATCCATTTGGATACTTCCCTCTGCCACTATGTACCCCAGGAAGGCCACTGTCTTGACGTGAAACTCACATTTCTCTGCCTTGGCGTAGAGGGAATTCTCCAGAAGACGATGAAGGACTTGCTGGACATGGCGGGTGTGTTCAGACAGGTTTCTGGAGTAGATTAAGATGTCATCCAGGTAAACGAAGACAAACTTGTTTAACATGTCCCGCAGTACATCATTCACTAGAGCCTGGAACACAGCAGGAGCATTGGTGAGGCCAAAAGGCATAACCAGATACTCGTAGTGGCCTGTTGGTGTATTGAATGCGGTCTTCCATTCATCTCCCTCCCGGATCCGCACTAGGTGGTAAGCGTTTCTGAGATCCAACTTGGTAAAAACAGTGGCTCCCTGGAGCAACTCAAAAGCAGAGGTGAGCAGAGGGAGAGGGTAACGGTTTTTCACTGTGATGTCGTTGAGTCCCCTGTAGTCGATGCAGGGGTGAAGAGATCCGTCCCTCTTCCCCACAAAGAAGAAGCCAGCACCCGCCGGAGATGAAGATGAACGGATCAATCCTGTGGACAGAGAGTCATTGATGTAGTCCTCCATGGACCTTCTTTCAGGAGCAGACAACGAATAAAGACGGCCCCTTGGAGGGGCTGTTCCAGGGAGGAGGTCGATGGCACAGTCGTACGGTCGGTGAGGGGGCAGAGATGTGGCTCTTGCTTTGTTAAACACTTCTCTGAGACCATGGTAGCATTCTGGGACATGGGAGAGGTCAGGAGCGGAGTTAGTAGGTACTGGCCGAGGGGGTAGTGCGGCAGCAAGCAGGCAGGTTCGGTGGCAGTCCTCTCCCCACTCCCTGATCACCCCGGTCACCCAGTCGAGCTGAGGGTTGTGCCGGGCGGAGCCATGGGTAACCCAGGATGAGGGGTTGGCCTGGAGAGGGGAGCAGGTGAAACTGGATAGTTTCTTGATGGTTTCGGACAGACCCATCAAGACCGGGGCCGTGACATGAGTGACCGATCCGAGTAAGTGTCCGTCCAGTGCCCGGGCAGGAATAGGAGGTGTCAAACGGAGGTTCTCCAGTCCCAGTTGGCGTGCCAGCTTGATGTCCATTATGTTGGCTTCGGCGCCCGAATCCACCAGAGCAGCCAGGGTGTGAGTTGAGTCAGAGAGGCGGAGGTGAACTTGCAGCAAGGGGTTTGCGGTCGGAGGACTGGATGGTCATTGAGCTCAACCGGACTCCCCCTATGCCCGGTGAGCTTCGGCTTTTAAAGGGCAGGTTACCACACGATGTCCATCACCTCCACAATAGAGGCAGAGGTTTGAGGTGAAGCGGCGCTGGCGCTCTGCAGGAGTGAGAGAGGCTCGCCCAATCTCCATAGGCTCAGACTGATCAAGCTGACTTGGGTGAGTGGCAGTAGCTGACAGGAGCCCAGTCGGATCTCTCCGAATGCCGGTAGTTGGTGGACCTTGGCGCCCCCCTCTCACGGCAGACGGGTCTGTATCCTTCTGTCGATCCGGACAGTCAGTGCGATGGCTTCATCAAGAGTGGAAGGCAGTTCATGGGAGACCAACTCGTCCTTGATATAGTCAGCCAAGCTATGGAAGAACGCGTCCACCAACGATGGTGTGTTCCAAGAACTTCGTCTTGCCAGGGTTCGGAAGTCGATGGAATGGTCTGCGACTGTACGTCTGCCTTGTCGAATACTGAACAGTTCACGAGACGCCTCTGCGGTTGGTGAATCCAGGTCAAACACCTTCAGCATCTCCTCAGCAAACAGGTCGAAGGTTGCACATGCGGGGGTTTGACGTTCGAACTCTGCTGTTCCCCAGAGTCGAGCTCGGCCCGTCAGGTGAGTGATGGCATACCCGACCCTAGCCCCCTCCGTGGCGAAGGTCCTTGGCTGCAAGGAGAACTGAAGTCGGCAGCTAGTCAGGAATGGCCGGACCTGGGTAGAATCGCCGTTGAACCGCTCGGGGTTTCCAATCTTGGGTTCGGGGCAGCGGCTGCAATGACCGGGGCAGGTAACTCGGAGGCAGGGCTGGTGGGCAGACTGGCTGGGGTAAGGTTGGTGAGGAGTTGGATGATCCTGGCGAGTTGTTGTCTGCTGCTGGGACTGCTGCTGGTGCTGCTGGAACTGCTGATGCTGTTGGTGGCCGACCTGAAGCAGAGAGGTGATGTCGCCGCTCATGCGGCCTAGCTCTCTCTCAGTGTGTTCCAGGCGTAGCATGGCGGTGGGGTTGCTCAGGTTCTTCGGTTTCCATGTCGGGGGAAGTGTGCGCTGAGTCCATGATGGTCGGATCGTACTGTCACGGTTCAGACAGACGACAAGAGGACCACAATTGCGTCACACCAGAAAGTTTATTAAAACTTAAGGGAAAGGGAAGTAGGGAGTGAGTGAAGGCTCCAGGGGTTATCCCGTCCAATGTGCTGGGTCTGTGCCCCCCAGTGGCAGCGATGCGTCCGATGACGCCGGTGGTTGGTGGTCCAGAAGTCCAGGGGGAGGAAACACAGACACAACGGGGCGGATGAAACAAGGCAGAAGTACAGTTCAAGGGAAATCCCAATACGTTGTAGCAAGGCAGAAGGCTGGTCAGAGTTACCGGGGTCGAAGAGTAGTCAGGAGTCGTAATGGCAGAAAGCAGGTCTAGTTTTCCTGGGGCAGAAGAGTATCCAAGAATCAGGCAGGTCCGGGGTCCCAAAACAAGGGTGAGCCAGAAGCACGAGCACACAGGTTCCGGGTGAGAGCTTTGCAGACGATCTGACAAAGGAGAGCTGAAAGACAGGACTTTAAATACTGGGAGAGGTTAGTGGGTAATGCAGCGCAGCTGGCAGAGTAATTAGAGCCGAGCAGAGCAGGGACAGGTGGAGCTAGTTAGGCTGAGTAGAGAGAGAGAGATGAGCAGAGTGGAAGATAGTGGAAACACATTAAGGTGGTAACCCGGTGGAGTGAGAGGGCTCATGACAATACCGGGCTTTATCTGACTCATTATATACCTGGCTTTATCTGACTCAATATATACCTGGGATTATATGACTCATTATTTACCTGGATTTTATGACTCATTAATACCTGGCTTTATCTGACTGATTATATACCTGGCTTTTCTGACTCATTATATACCTGGCTTCATTTGACTAACTTTATACCTGGCTTTATTTGACTCATTGCATACCTGGCTTTATCTGAATAATTATATACCTGGCTTTTCTGACTCATTATATACCTGGCTTCATTTGACTAACCTTATACCTGGCTTTATTTGACTCATTGCATACCTGGCTTTATCTGAATCATTATATGCCTGGATATATCAGACTCATTATATTCCTGGCTTTATCTGATTCATTATATACCTGGATTTATCCGACTCATTATATACCTGGCTTCATGTTACTCATTATATACCTGGATATATCAGACTCATTATATACCTGACTTTATCTGATTCATTATGTACCTGGCTTTATCCGACTCATTGTATACCTGGCTATATCGGACTCATTATATACCTGGCTTTATATGACTCATTATATACCTGCCATTTTCTGACTCATTACTTACCTGGATTTATCTTTCTCATCATGGTCCTCTGTAGCTCAGCTGGTAGAGCACGGTGCTTGTAACTTCAAGGTAGTGGGTTCGATCCCCGGGACCACCCATACACAAAAGAAATGTATGCACGCATGACTGTAAGTCGCTTTGGATAAAAGCGTCTGCTAAATGGCTTATTATTATATTTATCGCACACCGGAGGGGAGGAGCAGGAGTAGACGTGACAGTTTGTCCCATTTAGTAAATTCTTGGTTGGTGAGCGGACCCCAGACCTCACAACTATAAAGGGCAATGGGTTCTTTAACTGATTAAAGTATTTTTAGCCAGATCCTAATTGGTATGCCAAATTGCATGTTCCTTTTGATGGCATAGAAGGCCCTTCTTGCCTTGTCTCTCAGCTTTGTGGAAGTTATCTGTGGCGCTGATATTTCGGCCAAGGTACGTATAGTTTTTTGTGTGCTATAGGGCAACGGTGTCTAGATGGAATTTGTATTTGTGGTCCTGGCAACTGGACCTTTTTTGGAACACCATTATTTTTGTCTGACTGAGATTTACGATCAGGGCCCAGGTCTGACAGAATCTGTGCAGAAAATCTAGGTGCTGCTGTAGACCCTCCTTGGTTGGGGACAGAAGCACCAGATCATCAGCAAACAGTAGATATTTGACTTCAGATTCTAGTAGGGTGAGGCCGGGTGCTGCAAACTCTTCCAGTGCCCTCACCAATTCGTTGATATATACAGTACCAGTCAAAAGTTTGGACACACCAACTCATTCAATAATTTTTCTTTATTTTTACAATTTTCAACATTGTAGAATAATAGTGAAGACATCAAAACTATGAAATAACACATATGGAATCATGTAGTAACCCAAAAAAGTGTTAAACAAATCAAAATATATGCTATATTTTAGACTCTTCAAAGTACTATTATAGAGCAGGTGATGAATAAAGAGAAATGTTACTATTATAGAGCAGGTTATGAATCAATCTCCATACAATACCCCATAATTACAAACAAAAAAAAAATGTTTTTTTTTTAAATGTTTGATGAATTAAAAAAACATCTGAAATATGACATTTACATAAGTATTCAGACCTTTTACTCAGTACTTTGTTGAAGCACCTTTGGCAGCGATTACAGCCCTGGGTCTTCTTGGGTATGACGCTACAAGCTTGGCACACCTGTATTTGGGGAGTTTCTCCCATTCTTCTCTGCAGATCCTATCAAGGTCTGTCAGGTTGGATGGGGAGCATTGCTGCACGGCGATTTTCAGGTCTCTCCAGAGATGTTCGATCGGGTTCAAGTCTGGGATCTGGCTGGGTCACTCAAGAACATTCAGAGACTTGTCCCGAAGCCACTCCTGCGTTGTCTTGGCTGTGTTCTTAGTGTCGTTGTCCTGTTTAAAGGTAAACCTTCGCCCCAGTCTGAGGTCCTGAGTGCTCTAGAACAGGTTTTCTTCAAGGATCTCTCTGTACTTTGCTCCATTCATCTTTACCTCGATCCTGACAAGTCTCCCAATCCCTGCCGCTGAAAAACATCCCCAAAGCATGATGCTGCCACCACCATGCTTCACCGTAGGGATGGTGCCAGGTTTCCTCCAGACGTGATGCTTGGCATTCAGGCCAAAGAGTTCAATCTTGGTTTCATCAGACCATATAATGTTGTTTCTCATGGTCTGAAATTCTTTAGGTGATTTTTAAATCAAATCAAATCAAATTTTATTTGCCACATGCGCCGAATACAACAGGTGTAGACATTACCGTGAAATGCTTACTTACAGCCCTTAACCAACAATGCATTTATTTTTTAACAAAAAAGTGTTGAGAAAAAAAAGAGCAAACTCCAAGCAGGCGGTCATGTGCCTTTTACTGAGGAGTGGCTTCCGTCTGGCCACTCTACCATGAAGGCCTGATTGGTGGAGTGCTGCAGAGATGGTTGTCCTTCTGGAAGGTTCTCCCATCTCCACAAAGGAACTCTGGAGCTCTGTCAGAGTAACCATCGGGTTCTTGGTCACCTCCTGACCAAGGCCCTTCTCCCCGATTGCTCAGTTTGGCCGGGCGTCCAGCTCTAGGAAGAGTCTTGGTGGTTCCAAACGTCTTCCATTTAAGAATGATGGAAGCCACTGTGTTCTTGAGGACCTTCAGTGCTGCAGAAATGTTTTGGTACCCTTCCCCAGATCCGTCCCACGACACAATCCTGTCTCTGAGCTCTACTGGCTATTCCTTCAACCTCATGGTTTGGTTTTTGCTCTGACATGCGCTGTCAACTGCGGGACCTTATATAGACAGGTGTGTGCCTTTCCAAATCATGTCCAATCAATTGAATTTACCCCAGGTGACTCCAATCAAGTTGTAGAAACATCTGGAGACAGGTGTGGCTGTTCTGCTGTAGTCTAGAAGTTTTCCCCTGAGCTGTCCGTGGTCCTGCCTCTGTGGAATACTTCACATTGCTGTCAGTGGTCCTATCTCTGGGAATACTTCACATTGCTGTCAGTGGTCCTGTCTCTGAGGAATACTTCACATTACTGTCTGTGGTCCTGCATCTGGGGAATACTTCACATTGCTGTCAGTGGTCCTGTCTCTGAGGAATACTTCACATTGCTGTCAGTGGTCCTGCATCTGGGGAATACTTCACATTGCTGTCAGTGGTCCTGTCTCTGGGAATACTTCACATTGCTGTCAGTGGTCCTGTCTCTGGGAATACTTCACATTGCTGTCTGTGGTCCTGGCAGCCAGAAAACAAAGAAACCTCGCAGGCACATAACGTCCATCCATCACACAACCCCTGAAACAGCTACAGAATATTAAACCATGCAGATATTAAACCATATAGCTATTAAACCATACAGATATTAAACCATACAGATATTAAACTATATAGATATTAAACCATATAGCTATTTAACCATACAGATATTAAACTGTGCAGATATTAAACCATATAGCTATTAAACCATACAGATATTAAACTGTGCAGATATTAAACTATATAGATATTAAACCATACAGATATTAAACTATATAGACAATAAACCATACAGATATTAAACCATAATATCCCCCCACCCCCACCTCACCTATCCTCTCCTCTCTATCAATCTATACTTCCTCTCTAATGAGAAGTACTGAAAGGTGTGAAAGATGTGTGTGATTGAAGGTGGGGGCCTAGAGAGAAGAGAGACAGAGAGACACAGAGAGAAGAGAGACACAGAGAGAAGAGAGACAGAGAGAGAGAGACAGAGAGAGAAGAGAGACAGAGAGACACAGAGAGAAGAGATACACAGAGAGAAGAGAGAGAGAGAGAGAGAGAGAGACAGAGAGAGAGAGACAGAGAGAGAAGAGAGACACAGA